>NC_057811.1:103064491-103069518 GCF_018294505.1 Triticum aestivum
CGCCTAAGTTTGAAAAATCCTACCGAGTGGTGAGCAACCCTCACACTCGGGGGCTTAGCTGCAGTCCAGTACTCGCCTAAGTTTGAAAAATCCTACCGAGTGGTGAGCAACCCTCACACTCGGGGGCTTAGCTGCAGTCCCGTACTCGCCTAAGTTTAAGAAATCCTACCGAGTGATGAGCAGGCCTCTCACTCGGGGGCTTAAGTGCAATCCAGTACTCGCCTAAGTTTGAAAAATCCTACCGAGTGATGAGCAAGCCTCTCACTCGGGGGCTTAGCTGCAGTCCAGTACTTGCCTAAGTTTGAAAAATCCTACCGAGTGATGAGCAAGCCTCTCACTCGGGGGCTTAGCTGCAGTCCAGTACTCGCCTAAGTTTGAAAAATCCTACCGAGTGATGAGCAAGCGTCTCACTCGGGGGCTTAGCTGCAGTCCAGTACTCGCCTAAGTTCGAAAAATGCTACCGAGTGATGAGCAACCCTCACACTCGGGGGCTTAACTGCAGTCCAGTATGTGACACCCCAAAATTTTGACCTTGTTTTATAAATTAAAATTTTGCCAGGAGATTTAAATTTTTCCATTTGTCTAGATTTACCCTTTTGATATTGTGGGTTTTTACCTCAAGTGGAAACTTTCCAAAAGTATTATTGGACTTCATGCTCTCTCTATGAAACAATTCTTTATCAGTGGATTTAATTGCAAGATTTGCCTTTCCCTGAGCTTTATTCTTTTAAAATGATTTTTCATGAATTTGGAGCCTTTTTTGCACTGCAACCATTTGACAAATGCATTTAATATTTCCACCAAAATTTGGGGATGTCATGTGATGTTTCCACATCACTTTTATGCAAAAATATCTTTTGGTTATTGGAGATTTTGAGCTCTACATCAACTTTTCAAATCTGATCCAGTAGGCATCTTTGCACTACAACCTATTTAAATATTTCCTTAAAAATTCTTCCAAGTGTTTGGAGATGTCAGTAGATGCACATAATTCAACTTCATGCAAAAACCCTGTGATGTTCTTTGAAAAATTTGAGTGAATCAACCTCTTTTTCATTCTGGTCCAGTTTGGTGATTTGTACTGCAACCCTATTTTATTTTGCTCTAGTGCCCATGAGCCTTTTCCTGCTTGTAGCCCTCCCTGCAAAACCCTTAAGTCCAGGAGAGTGGACCCATTGGAGGATTTTAAGTACATGCAATGAGACCTTTTTCTTTCTGTCCAAAACTGTAGTTTTGCAAAGCTTGCACTAGCAAGTTTCTGGTTTTGCCCAAATGATCTTACCATCATCACCTACATCTAGGGAGACCCTGATCTGGAGTTTTTGGCCACTCCAAGAGTTGCCTAGATGCCTTTAGCATTATGTCGAACACCTTGTGTTCATGGACAGTTTTGGGCATGTTTCCTAGTTTGCATTATGATCTTGTTCCACTGACCCAGCTACCTTGTCCACTAAACTCCTAGCTATCCCTATCCTAGTCCTGTTAATTGCCAGCCTCACTCCTGCACTCTAGGCTACCCGGGCATTTCGTCGAGCACGTCCCGTGCGTGCTCTGGGCGCGCCCAGAGCGCACGTTTTGCATGCGCGCGCACCGAGTCGCCGCGTCGCACTGCCGCCCTCGCCGCGTCCCGCCCCTGGCCCTTACTCGCCTGCAGAGCCGCGCACTACCCTCGCCCACTCGCCAGTACCCTCCAAGCCGCCCCTGGCGCCCTACAGCGCCGCCATTAGAGCCTTTGGCAGCACGCCGGCGTCGGCAGTGAGCTCCTGCCACGGACGGCGCTGCCCAAGCCACACCAGCGCGCCAGCTGCCCCTGTGAACAGCTCGAGCTTATCCTGAAGCCCGTCGGCACGCGCTCGTCGCCGCCACGTCGCCCTGCGGCTACAGAGCGACGGTCGCCGGCGTTCTTATCCACGGCCGCCGCGGGGCCAGCCTCGAACGCCTATAAAAGGAGGCCCCGAGCCCCTCCGAGCGCTTAGGCGACCTCATGCCTTCCCCCTAGAGCTCCCCTAGCCGTGGATTGACCGGAAGAGGCCATCTCCCCCACCTTCGGCCGGTTCGGCCACCGCTGCCTTCCGGTGCCATTCGTCGCAACCAGACACTCCCTCGCCCATCCATCGCCACCACTCGCTTCCCCTTGTTCTTGCGGAGCTGCCCAGCGCCTCAGCCTCGATCGGAAACCATCGGAGCCCAAAACCCCCTTCACTCCCGTAGCCCCCTCCGCCGCGGAGCTCGCCGCCGGCGACTCCTCCCACCACCGTCGACCCAACGACCACCGAGAGGACCGCCCCGGTCTGGCAGGTCCATCCCCGCCCTCGGATACCCGTGGGGAGCTGCCGTTCGTCGACGGCGATCACCGGAGTCCCGCCCCGTTCGGGCAGAGGAAGAGGAGGGAGAGGGGGGAATAGTCAAACCTGACCGGTGGGCCCCCTGGACCCACTGTCAGCGACCCAGCCCCGCCGATGCGTGTTTTAAGTGGAGACGTGTTTCGCAAAATACGTTTTCGCTGAACAGAAAGCGTAAGCCCCTCCGAAACGTTTTCCTTTTCTGTTTTATTTTAAAAACAGAACTTTGACTCGGCTTTGACTGGCTATATCTTTTAAAATAAAACTCCAAATGAGTTGATTCTTTTTCCTACCTCTCTCAAATTTCATCTAGTTTATTTTAAGATTTATTTCAAAAATATTTGGGACAACTTTTTGTACTGTTTTTGAGATATTTGTTATTTGAATATTTTTCAAAATAGGAAATGGAGAGAGAAGAAAACTTTCAAAAAATGCACCCCCTTGCATACGCTTGAAGGCAAGCATTCTGAACTCTGGCATAATATTTTTCGTTTGGTGTTATGATACGGTTACAACACCACCTTGACTTGGAACACACGTTATTTTTTTTATGTAACGATAAAGTCACACGCATGAGTGCATTTTGGAGATGCTTTACTATTAGAAATGGATATGCTGGTGATAGTGATCATCCTCGCGAGCTTATCATGCATACCGGTAGGGAGCCGGGAAAGTCGTGGTCTTGGGTAGACACGGGCTTGTCCCTAATTCCCCGTCAAGACGAGTGTGTCCGGTATGGCATGATGAGGTTTGATGAGCGGTGATTCTGTTTGTTAATGGAAATATATTGGTTGTGTTAATCATTCGGAGAATACTTGGACCTCCTGAGTCGGCCGTAGGTCGAGTCTTGTTCAGTAACTTCCCCTACTTGTTTTGTACTACCACTTGTCCCTGCCGCAGGTAGGGTACGGTTCAGTAAGTTGTCAACCCCTTACCAAGGCACACACCGTACAGAGAGGCCATGGTGGAAGATACCGGATGCATCCGGTAGGCATGCCACCTGGTCCGGGGGCATGGGTGTTTCCGGTTGGGACCGAGAGGGGGGCACCCCTTAGAGCGCGCGATATAAATTTGATCCCATGCTACGTCGAGGTTGTAGCCCCCCCACTTAGAGTTTTGCTTGACAGGTGTCGTGGGTGATTCCAGACACCGGTAAGTTAAGCTGGTGTGTGCAGGTCAGGCGTGTTTTCAATTAAAAGGCCGTAGGCGGAATTAGTCCCGATGGACTAAATAAATCCGTTACTCGTGGGTAAAGAGTGCACCCTCTGCAGAGGTTATATCTATTCGGATAGCCACGTCCATGGGTAAGGACTACCATCTGAGATGGGTCTAGTGACGGTTTTCGGATGGAGAAACGGCTAAACTAGAATCTAGTGACGGTCTTCGAATGGAGAAACGGCTAGACCAGAACTTTGATTATGACCTATGACACATGAGGATTATGGTTATTATTATTGTGGACTAACCAGTACCTTTTTTGAATTATTGAGTATCCCTGTGACGGTTCTACCTCCTGGATATTCACTGTGATTATTCTTATATAAGCCCTTTATGTGGCGTCGCTCGGACGCCCGACTGCGGCATGCTTGCTATTTATTTATCCTTTATAAGCCCTTTATGTGGCATCGCTCAGACGCCCGACTGCGGCATGTTTGTCATTTATTTATTATTCATAAGCCCTTTATGTGACGTCGCTCAGACGCCCGACTGCGGCATGTTTGTCATTTATTTATTATTCATAAGCCCTTTATGTGGCGTCGCTCAGACGCCCGACTGCGGCATGTTTGTCATTTATTTATTATTCATAAGCCCTTTACGTGGTGTCGCTCAGACGCCCGACTGAGGCATGACTTATCTGATTTTCCTTTTTGAGGCGTCGCTTCAGACACTCGATCAGTGCATTCTATTTTCTACTTCCGTATTGCATATTCATATTTTTCCTGCTTGCGAACATCATGGATTTCGTTTATTTCGTGATGGACGTTGTGGTCATAGAATTTTTCCGGAGCATTATTATCCCTTATTATATTATACCCGTGTTCTTAATGTTTGCGAGTACATTCAAACGTACTCACTGGCTTGTCCCTGGCTATTGTCTTGGCCAGATTTCGCGCATGGAGATAGCATTGCGATGACAGCCCCGGAACCTACGCCATGACGATAGCAGCCTCGCGAAGATAGGAGTTATCCTGGTCAGCTGTTCTTGTGGGAAATGGAGTCCCATAGACGCAGATGTACCACAAACCGCTTCCGCCATCAACCACTAGAAACCAAGTGTTGTACTCCTAGGCCACAATGGTCTTGTACTACATATTTTGTACTTTGCTTGGAATTTCTTGTATCAAGTTGGTGCCTCATTAGCTAACAATAATCTTGGGGCTGGTGAGCACAAAGGCAGCTTTCTGGGAAATTAATATCCCGAAAAACCGGTCCTGACACAGTACTCGCCTAAGTTTAAAAATCCTACCGAGTGGTGAGCAAGCCTCTCACTCGGGGGCTTAGCTGCAGTCCAGTACTCGCCAAAGTTTGAAAAATCCTACCGAGTGGTGAGCAACCCTCTCACTCGAGGGCTTAGCTGCAGTCCAGTACTCGCCTAAGTTTGAAAAATCCTACCGAGTGGTGAGCAACCCTCACACTCGGGGGCTTAGCTGCAGTCCAGTACTCGCCTAAGTTTGAAAAATCCTA